>NC_056740.1:299567530-299585030 GCF_019279795.1 Protopterus annectens
TTAGTAATAGTCAACACAATCCAGGATTAGTTATAACAGCATGCATAGATATTCCCATTAACCCAAAACACCAGATTTGGAACAGTTGCATAACAAACAGAACACATGCATATAGGGAACCACAGTGGCCATTACAATGGCATGCAGGTTACATTGATAGCAACAGGCCACCAGTGATAGTATTTCAACATGGAACTTTAATAGAAACACATTTAAATATTTATTGAACAATAGGACATATGTCCCAACAGTAGGTTTCGTGTAAACATACCCACTGAGTTGTGTGTTTAGATTATTGTTGTGGAGATATTGGGGAGGGCAGAGAGATGTCAATTAACAATTTATATATCCTTGCAGTACTCACAACTTTAATGATCATTGATCTACAGGTATTATTGCAATACCTTATGGCCTTGATTTGGGCAGTGGTATGTTTGTACACAGTGTATACTTCAACTGTCTTACAGCTAAATTCTACTTATCTTAGCTGGTAGACCTGTGGAGGGAATGTTTGTTAACACTACCTGACTGTTTCTACACATATTCTAAGATTCCTTGTTGTAATTATGCACATACCTCTCAATCTCTTAATGCACAACATCTGGACAAAGCTTGACAACATGGGGGTATACATAGAGACATATTTTGAATATTGCTCTTATAAACTTTTAGACAGTTGCTAGAGTAACTAGATTTGTTTTAATATACATTCTATGAAGGATTTGAGGTCTGAACATCAAATGTATGTCATATTATTTAGTGACTACAATTTTGGGATCATCCCAGTGATTTGCCAGGAAGACAGAGGAACGGGCCTAAAATATGAGGCAATTATCTGAACATTCTGCAAAAATCTGTACAGTTGAGAGGTATGATTATGCACACATCTTACTATTACCACTCCCAGGATTCGAGCCATGGCTGTGTGTGCTAAAAATACAACAATTTCAGTTTCATCACAGTAACCTATTTAGAAACTGCTGTCTGTTCCTTCAGTGTTTTATGTCTAAGTCTTTCTTGTTTGTACAATCAGACCTTGTACTTACAACAGTCTTATACAGACATTCCTAGACATATTTTTTATGTAGCACAGTGTGGGTAACAGTGGTTAACACAAAATTACTATTCAGAGACTGCAACACTAAATGCAATACAATACTGGACTAAACACAACCAGTCCAGGATTTAGAACTTTATTGCCAGGCAGTTACAGTTTTATTGAAATATGATCTATATGAAACTATTGTTGTCATACTGTCTGGTTTATTCAGTACAACCCATACACAGTTTTTATACTGCCAGGTGACATTCTACTACTTTATATTTATTTGGTATGGCTACTACAAACAGGATTGTTACTCATCATGACACAGCCTTTGCAACCTGCTAGCATGGACTTCCTGATTCACAGCCCACTCAGCTGCAGCTGTAAAGGGAACAGAGAAATATTTAGGCATACCTATCCATCACATACACAGGCTGGACTTTAGTAAACAGTTGTTGATATAAATACTTACACACTGCGGGACATCACCCTTCTGCCTTGCTTCTTGGACCCATTGGTCCAAGACCTCCCTCTTTCTCCACTTCAGGTCAGCATAGTGGTGCCGTACATGCTCACCAGTCCGAGGGATACCAGTGGCACTGGTGAGATCACGGGCAAGATGGTCCCAGGCTTCTGCTTTATATTGGAAGCCCTGGTACTGGCCATGCAGCAGTCTCTCATCATGGTTCTTTACCAGGAGTCCTACCATGACCTTGGACTCCTGTATGCCCCAGCGCTGCACTCAGAAGCGCATGCCCTCACCAACTCCTGCCATACTGCCTACAGTGGGAAGCTGCAACCAGTTGTGAGCTGTATTCCCGCTTGCGGGGTTTAAATATGGCCAATTTCCTGTTGTTTGTTGTGATTGGATGGTTTTGAATATGCTGAGCTAAGCTAAGCTACAGGCAAACCTGCTTAGATAAGGTTGGCAGCGCTTAATGGGACAGGTTCAACACTGCTTACCAACAGATAAATCCACTTAGCTGGGCTACTCATTGCTTAGCAGTCATATTTACACAATGCTTACACCTGTTTAGCAGAGTTGTGCAATGCTTAGCATTGCTTATTTTTTTTATTTTATACATTATCTGCTGTATGGGATTCATTCATCATTCATTACATATTAGAAATCTGTTAACTGTCCCTGACATCCCCCAATATGCTTTCATTACATTTATTCATGTGTGACTATACTGTATGGGCCACTTGTGTTTATATGGGGGTTTCACAACTTTATTACACTGACACCTTACATCTGGACCTACTACAGTACTCTAGTTAACAAATATCATGTTATATTGTAGCTAATTATAACAAAAATGTTTATGTACTGCTTTCACATGTAAAATGCAAATTGGTTACAATTGGGATCAAACCAGGAATGGCTACTTGCAAAGCATATGCTCGGCCACTACACTATTGCAGCATTGCTTACATTTAATAACTATTGCTATTGACCTTCTTGTGCTGTTTAAGCTGGACTAAGTGTAGCTAAGCAATGGACACACCTGTGCAACTACGCTTAAACTTTATTTTTCAAAAAAAAAAAAATAATTTATTATTTATTTATACCCTATCCCTGCTGAATATGAACCTGTTATTTTATCAACTCAACATGAGTATAGAACGTTAGTGTCTGGTCTACCATACAGGGTAGTGATACTGAGTGACTTCAGTGATTCTTAAGCTGTGGGTGGTGCTAAATATCAAGCTTTTGGTTTTGCCAAGTATTAGTTTGTGGTTAATGAGGTAGGAATTGAGGGAGTTAAGGTCTTTTTGAAGTTGCATTTTGATTGTTGAATGATTGTGGCTAGGCCTAAAGATTACCATGCCATCAGCTCAGATGATAATTTGCAGAGTAGGAAGGTTATAAGTTAATTTATTAATGAAATCAGGGATGAGATGAGGAATATAATAGAACCCAATGAAGATCACTTATTTTTTTCTGGTACTTGAATTTTGTTTCACCTACTATGGTCACTAAAGCATTATTTGTTGTTTGTTATAATGACCCTACTGTTTTTTCAGATTGTATAACTATTCTGACAAATAATTAATAACATGAGAATGTCTTGTTTTTTCAGATTCAGCTGCTCTGTGTGTTGTGGAAGACCTAAGCCATATAGAATGTTTCTATTAGATGATATGTTCCTGTTGTTTCTCTTCTTGACCTGTAAGTATAACACCAGAACAGACACAGTCAGCTATTAAGAAATGCCTGTGATTATTAAAAACAACATTGCGAGCTGGTAATAACATTTCCAAGAATACAGTGGCCATGTATTCCCATTCCTCATTAATGAGTGTGCTTTTGTACTATAGAAATACAACTTTCAGAATTATGCAATACATTTTTGCAGCCCACTTGGTTTTAAATTAGGTGTGCATTTCTTTGGTTATAGGGCCAGATGGTTAACATCACCTCTTTTCCATCACTCCCACCCAATCTAAGCTCTTATCAATTGTGGCTGCTGGAATTTCAAGATGAGGACAGTAAAGAATGGCAGAAAAATCCATGGAGACTAGTGGTTCCAACCCTTGACATGTAGCATTAAACTCATGTTGCTGTGCAGGTGCCAAGTTTATGAAAATATCATGATCATGAGCAACTGAACTACTCAGAATAAAGTTACAATATCCAGTACTTTGGAAGTAATAGGAAGCAGTAAGGTACCTCATTTTCAGTGCTGTGCCAAAAAGAATATTTAACAAAAGATCGTGGATTTCTGTGGTTTTGGAAATACTTTGGGGAAAATTATTTAAACATCCCTGAAACACTTCCCCATTATGAACAGTCATTGCAATGTGCCACTGTCTTCAGTAATGAAGGTGGTAATGTCACAGAAAATAATTCTCTTACCCCTGTATGTGACCGACCATAAGGAGTAAAGTAAGAAAGCAGTCCCACCCAAACACAACTAGCTATTATTTTGATTAGCCCACACTGTAATCATTGAAACTTCTGTAATATACACTAAGGACATAGTGTGAACTCAAGAAAAAGAAAATGGCTGAACAAGAAAAAGAAAATGGCTGGACAACAATAATTGATTGAAATGCAGATATCAGATGAGCCTAAAGTAAAATAAACACTAACACGAAGACATGGATGTTATAAAACATGAGCAGAGTAATCTTGGATTGACTGAGCCCACTAATTATGGAATGAGCTGGGATAAGAAATGGCTCTTGGTGTCATTTTAAGCACATAACAGTTTGGTGAAGAGACATACATGCGATGGTAATTAAGCAACCATTCACTTTACTAAAATGACAACAGCTGCTAAGCAGGACAGCATTATGTGACACCCTGCCTATCCTCTAAGGTAATGTATTGCATTTATACAGAGAAAAGATATATACCATGCTAAACTAAGCTATACTATAGATGAGTGACATCACAAGATAAACAAAGTCTCCCACTGTGCATACCTGCTCAAAGAGCTGCCAGTTTGTGCAGAGGGCAGCACCACTGCAGGTCATCTAAAAGTATACTACAAAACACTCACTTAAACCTTTAAGTGACTCTTCCCTACTCCTTCCCATCTACTGAGGATCTAGTATAATGGAAAGATGCTTCCCTATCATTTCTGTTTCTGGCCAGGTGAATATGGGCATCCTGAGGCAATGGAGTAACTGCCTCATTTTTACTGACAAACATTTAATTTTAGATCATACAAGCACAATGATACACAATATCATTGGAGGCAAAGCTCTGATATATACACATAAAAATCAAACCAGGTCGTCAGTGTTACTCCCAAAACATCCACTACCAACACTAAGGAACAAACATATAGACACCAGTGCGGAGGTGCTCACTTGTAATCTATCCAAACCTCCAATATCTCCTAAAATTATCCCTCAGTGGCCCCGTGCACACTCAAAAAAGCATCTCATACAAAACAACTCTGAAAATCATAATAGCCATGCTACCAAGCCCATAAGGCAAGACACCACACAGCCAAACATTCTAGTTACTGGGGATCCCATTGTTAGACATACTTAATGTTCCCCTTACCAGGCTAAATAAGGAGAAGATCACAGTGATCTGTCTGTCTGGAGCCAAGATATGCCAGATCACACATGCATTAGGTCTTTAAACCACAAGTAACAGTATGACATTGTCATAGCCCATGTAGGTGTAAATAACCTAGGATGCACCTCACTGGACTACATGAAGAAAGACATGATGAATATGCCTGAATATGTGTCCCAGGTAGCTATGAATCTAGCCTTGAGTAACATCTTACCTTCACCAATGATGATGCTACAGTGCCAGCAAAAAATGATTGACTTCAACAATTAGCAATATCTGTCAGCCTGGGTAGACATGATTGATAAACCATGATGCTTTGCCATAGATGGTTTGCACTTATCACCATTTGGCTTTCAGATACTGGCAAAAAATGTATCTATCCCATAGTGCATTTTGTATGCCATGCCAAGTTATTAAACCTTCCAACATAAAAAAAAAAATCACTCATGACTACTTAAAGGTACTGCTGCTCAACACTCAGTCCATGTATCCAGAACAGTCAAAAAAGCTCAACAACGCTTGCACTTTCTAAGGAAACTCAGAAAGGGAAAATTACCAAGCTCCATACTTCAGACCTTTTATAGGGGCACCATTGAAAGTGTCCTGATCAACAGCATTGCAGTCTGGTATGGGAGCTGTAACAATCAGGACTGGAAGGCTCTCCAGAGAGTTGTAAGTGCGGCAGAAAGAATCATTGGCATCTCCCTTACACCTCTGGAGGACCTACATAAATGCTGGTGCATCAACAGGGCCAAAAAGATTTCCAGCGATCCAATGCTTCCTGCCAGTGGTCTATATACTTGTCTGTCCTCAGGCAGGAGATACAGAAGCCTGCATTGTAAGACCACCAGACTAAAAAACAGTGTCTTTCTGCTCTCCATTAGACTTGAACTCTTGGGAAAAATGAACCATGACATCTGTTACATAACTAGCCTATCAAGGGGCTTATTTTATGGATGTGCGATAACTAAGTGCAATACTAAGGTAGCTCACCTACACAATGAAGGACTGTAAAGTGCAATATACAAACTGCAATAATTCAGTCTATTCATAAATATGCTGCTATTCTTTCAATTTTACTTTGACAGTATTACCTTCATATTGTTCCTTGTCTTCTTTGTCTCCTGTTCTGGAATAGGTGTGGGTCACTGCTGTCCTACTTTACTTACAAATTGCTACTTATTAAAATTCTACTGTGATATTTTATTAATTTTTCTCTGTCTATATGTGCAACTGTTTCCTGCATTCAGAATGAAGCATTGTAATTTTGTTCAGCTACACTGCTGTGTAGTTCTGAATGACAATAAAATTTTCTTTGACTTGACTTTGACTAGGAGTTTAAATTTAAAAAAAAACTGTCCTCCCTGGAGGTGCTCGTCTTCCTGGAAAATGCAGACTCATCTGCTGTCACAGAAACATGGTTCAGAACCATGGAAAGCCCTCAGCTATCAAAGGCTACAATACCGTTCATACATTTCAATTCCCCTCAGCATAAATCAAAGGGAGGAGGTGTCTCAGTTGCATAAAGCACAAGTACACTGCTAGACTGGTCCAAAAAAATGACTTGTTTGAGCTGCTCCATGCCCAATTAACTACAGGTGCAACCCCCTCACCATCATAACCTTGCTACCTACAGATCCTCTAAAATCAGTCTGAAAAACAACACCTCCTACATAAACCTACTGGAATATCATAGCATTCAGCCTAACACCATGCTTATATGTGACTTCAAGTATCCCTTCATAAACTGGAAGACTTATATGACCCATAATTCACTCAGTCAGAGGCTTTTGGACTTTGTCAATGCAAATACCCTGGAGCAACTAATTAGATCCCCAACTAGAGGTACAAATATCCTAGACCTAGTACTCACAAACATGAGGGGATGCTGCTTCCTCCCATACATTAACTCCTCCCTGGTAAGATTTGACCACAAAATGATCTCCTTTAGTATTAAAATTAAGCTAGAACCCTCATCAAACTCCAAAACTGTTAAGAACTTTGCTAAGGCCAGTTACCTCAAACTAAGTAACAGCTTATTAAACTTCCAAGGTCCTCAATACCTGAATGATACTGAGGCCAACTCTGAGCTGTACATAAAAGCACTGTACAACCACATTCATAGCTGCATAGAGGAGGCAGTACCTGTCAAACTCAAACCTATGATTACTGGCAAATAGAAAAAAATCCTCTCCAAAACCAAGAAGGAACAGACAAAACAGTGCAGAAAGATGCTCATCTGTCTAAACAAACAAATTAGAGAAATGGTCAAATCTGACATACAAACTATGAGGCAAAGATAGTCTCCCAGGTAAATGATAACCATAAGTTCCTATCCTCAGGGGAAGTGCTCAGCAATGTGCACTTACACCCAACCTTAAGCTATAGCAAACCTGCTGCTTGACAAGTTCAATTTAAACCTCTCCCCCCATTACCTCCTACCATACCCAAATAAATACCTGAAATATCCCCCTACCAGTCATTACAAAGGAACAGGTTCTTACTGTGCTCCCTAAAGTCAAAAACAGAGCCTCCATGGGTCCCGACAGCATTCCAGGTTGCTTCTTAAATAGCTTAATACAGCATCTATCAGGGCCAGTAGAAACTCTCTTTAACCACAGCCTCTGGATGGGTTTTGTCCAGGAGGAATAGAGGACTGCATCAGTCATTCTTCTGCACAAGGGGAGCCCATCAGCTGACACAGGGAAATACAGACCCATAAACTTGACTAGTCTTATCTGCAAGGCCATGGAGACTTGATCAGTAATGACACAGGAACTTTCCAAACACTAAACAAGACCCAGTTTGGCTTTGTCAAAGGGAGGTCTTGCCTGCTCAATTTGGTGGATTTCTTCGAGAAAGTCACCAGGGTCATGGATGAGGGTAAAACAGTACACACCACCTATCTAGACCAGGACAAAGTTTTGAAACACTCCTCTGCTCAAGGATCATAAATAAACTTACTGAGTTAGGCATAAACCCCTCCACTGTCTGATGGATAGTCACCTGGCTCACTGACAGGACACATGTTGTCCAGATAGGTGAATCCACCTCTGATAAAAAAACTGTTACTAGAGATGTCCCTCAGGGCTCAGTGTTGGGACCTCTCCTGTTTGGTATATACTTCTCTGAAGTGAAGGCAGTTGTCGGAGGATAGTAGCTCACCAAGTTTGATGATGTCTGTAAATAGGGAGTAAACACTGAATCCCCAGTTGATGCTGACATCCTATAAACAGGCCTAAAAATGACAAACTACTGGTGCTAAAACCATGGTCTGAGACTAAATGCTAAAAAATGCATAATCACACCCTTTGGTAAATCAGATAATCTTGCTAATTATACAACGACCCCCCATTAATATTCAAAAACGTGCATGCTGATTGGTCCGTTGCTTTTTTTAAAGCTGTCTCGCTATGTTAAACTCCTTTAACATAGCAAGACAGTTTGTAAAAAGCAACAGAGATCTTGCTTTCTCCATTGCTTTTTTCAAAACTGTCTCGCTATGTTAAACCCATTTAACATAGCAAAACAGTTTCTAAAAAGCAACAGAGATCTTGCTTTCTCCGTTGCTTTTACCCACAGCTCTGATGTACTGCGTAGGCATACGCATGCACAGAAAATCAGAACTGCCGCAGAATACCAGACAGCTGCAGAAGTGCAGCAAGGAGGCATTATACAATGCTATTATTTAAGAAAAATAATTATTTTCTTTCTTAAATAATGTCATTGTATAATAGCAATAACCCACTTCTGGGTGTGGGTAATGCTGGATTTACCCACGGTTGGCTTTGTTTGGCCACTCGGGCTTCACCCTCGTGACCAAATCACACCAACTGTGGGTAAATCCAGCATTACCCACACCCAGGCATGGGTTGTTGCTATATTATACTATTGATAACATATACCTAAATGTGGACCCAGTGGTGATGTACCCAGGAACACAGATAGTAACCTAAACTTTGACCACCAGGTAGCTGCGGTAGTGAGAGAGTCCTTCTGTGTAGCTCAACTCATAAGTAAAGGCATGGCATCAAGATCAAAGTAAGTCATAGTACCATTGTATTCAACCCTCATCAGGCCCATAATCGAGTACAGTGCTCCATTCTGCATGTACGTAGCCAGACACTTACACCAAATGGGATGGCCCCAAAGGTTTTTCACTAAAAAAAATGCAAAGTGTAAGACACATGTCTTATGCAGACAGACTGAAAGCCCTATCACTTTACTTTCTTTCATATCATTTATTTAGAGATTAGAGGTGACTTATGCCTGACCTACAAGGCATTCTCTGATCCAGTCCTGATGAAAATTTTACATATTCACAAGACAGGTTACATGTTCCATTGACCTGAACCTTATTTATGCCTCTAACAGAACTTGCTGGCAAAGGCTACCTCTTCTATGGAATAAACTCCCCCTTCGTAAAATAAAGCACGTCCCTCAATCTCTTCAAAAATAATTTGGATAAATGGATGGAGAACTGTAAATTCACTCCCTGGGTACTGCCCATGTCGGTTATGGACAGGGCAGTCTGTGAAATGACTCAGGGCTCCAACACCCAATGATCCACTACCCTTATACTACCCCATCCCATATCTGGGGAATTAAAATATAATACTGTCAAATCCTGGGTATTACTGGCTAGGCTTGTAAAGGATCTTGTGCCATTAACCTATTAATCACCTATGAACTTATTTGAGATACATATTCAACAAATATATACAATTAATGCCATGCATTCAATTAGAATTTGCAGTAATTAGATTAGCATTAACTCAAGTCTTTGCTGTCCTGGCAAGTAACATAGGTGTTCCACTTTGATGGCTTTCTAATTAATCAACTGTACCTGGATATTTCACAGTCACTATTAGATAATGAATCCACAGGAGATTTATTGTCAACCAGTGACTCTTTAGCTGTTGGCAGTTGGCACATGTATGCTTGTGGGGACTTCAGTGGTTCAGTTCAGTGGATGACATCCTGTTTTTGGTGTGAGTTTGATATTACTGGTTGTAAGGATTTCATTACAATGTATGTGTTCAACCACCTGCAGATGAAATCCTTTTCCAAACAAACTTGTTATATCTTGCATGGATGTCTGGAATCTGCACATTTCCAGGTTATCCCTTTGTCTTTTAAAAGTGAATTTTTTCCCTTATTCTTAAAGAACGTCTTTTTTTTACACTGATTTTTAATTGAGAACTGTGTCCACAGACTGAAAAAAAAACATGTTTATTTTATCAAGTCTTGATGTTTCCTACATTTTAATGCTACTTTTTGGACTCTATGTACTGTATTTTTATATTTTTAAATTTAATTCCATAGTCTGCACACATGGGGGCCCAGCATCTTGATTTTTTTTTAGTCTGCTTCAAGTATCCCAAAATACAGTGTTTGGCTTTAAAATATTACATCATAGCCCATAAGCTCCTGTCAATGCATTGACTTTACATATGTTTTCACATATACCCTGCATTCTTTTAGTGAGTCAGGTTTAATTACCAACTCCTGCCTTTCAATAACTACTTAAAAGACAAACAGGGAAAATCACACAAAGTATTCTCAGCACATGAATTTTGTCTCCAGCTGTGAGCTATCAATCAAAGCAGAAAACAGCTCAAATTTTCCATTATGACAGATATGAAGAGAAAGTGTTTAGGGGAGGGGGATGAGTTTAACGACTACAACTCAGGCATAATAAAAGAATGAAAATTGCCCACTTTAGAAAGAAAAAGAAGTAGCAGGCACTGAGAATACTGTTTTGTGTTGATCCTCCAACAATTTTGTTTTAGCAAAGATTTCTGAGAACATAAAATCTACGTGTATATTTCTGATTATTCTTCACTGAACATGTGAATATGTTTTTGTTCTAGTGTACATCAGTCATTAAAGAAATGCCCGAATGGCAGTAGTAGCAGCACAGCAACAGCAGAAGCAGCTATATCAGTCACTTAACACTTACCTAGTCCAATAGGATTTGGACTGGGCATTCAGAAAAGACCCTGATTTAGCTGTGTCTTATGCGTCTAGCTTGTGAGTTGGTATGTCTTAAAAGAAATCATTTCTTTAATTTCTATAGCATCATTACACCAAGGGTGAGATGCAAAAGAGACCAAAATATAAAGTTCTGTTTTATACATATATATATATATATATATATATATATATATATATATATATATATATAGTTTAGCCATCAAATTGAAATTAAAACGGTTTTGTACAGTTTACCGTTACGACATACAGAATGTCCAGCCAGCATCATTGGTTAGGAAGTATGATTAGAGATACTCCAACAAGACCTGTTATCAATGATGATAACAAATGTATAACAAAATGCATTCAGAATGATTAGAGATACTCCAAGACTTGTTATCAATGATGATAACAAATGTATAACAAAATGCATTCAGAGTTTAGCACTTTGAAGCTTCATGATACTTTTTGGACGAGGACTGTCTTTGTTATTATATTCCAAAGTGATGCATACTCTGTACCAATTATTTATTTATTTTTGTTGATTCATAGTTGTCTTACATTATGCTGACCTCTGAAAGGTGGGAGCTTCTTGAACCTCTAATACAAGATGTGACAGCATGCTTACACTCCAAATTGCATAAAAGTTTAATATTTCTAATTTCCTGCAGTAACCATCATTTCAGGGGGGTGATCAACCTCCTCTGAAGGATTCTACTCTTGCCTATTTCATTTAAAATGCCAAGAGTACTATATTGTTTTTCCTTTTCTTCTTATTTGTAAGTCGTCCACTTCGCTTGATGTTGTCGCTTTGTGCTCCTTGCCTTCACTCCTTTCTTAAATTGATAGCTTCCAATGTGAACAGTCGTTCCTACTGGAAATGTCATTGAAGAGTAATTAAGCAGCAGCTAACTGCTTCTGCTTCTCTTGCAAAGTTGTGGCAAGCCAAAATATCTATGTCCTTTCAGTACAATCACCATACATTTTTTGATAGAAATCATTTACTGTAGTATATTAATATACAGCATTTTCTCATAGTGCAGTGTGATTTTGCTTTCTGTTGTTACTAAGATGTAATAAAAAACATAGTTTAGGTTTTAAATTTGGAGTTTTCCTTTAAATGTCAATAAACAGTACTTAAGCAGTAACTCACTGTAATTTGCCTTGCAAAATTTCAATATAGAACATTTTCTGATAGTACAGTGTCATATTTTGCTTTTAGTATTGTAAGCTGAGATGCAATTAAATCCATTTTGGTGATTCAGGTTGTCTTAATTCACAATATACAGTAGTTAAGTAGCAGCTGATCATTTCATTTAACCTGCAATGTTTGTAACAGTCTAACAAATATATTGCGTCTTGCCAGCAAAGATATTATACAAGTTCCATTTCAGATAAAATGGACTTTTTGATATAGAACATTTTTTTAATCTAAAGCATTTGCGATAGTGCAGAGTGATTTTGCTTTCTGTGTTATAAGGGAAAGGTTTTGATCAGGATAGTAATATTTATGCAATTATAATTTTATGTTTGACTATAATGAAATTAAAGTTTGATGGTGTCCTACTTGGCTCTATAACTTTGCCTGCCAAGTCTATGAATATGAGTGATGTATGTTAATTAGTTGTCCATGATTTTAGCTAGAAGTCTAATTTTTAGGAGCTTTTTCCATGATCCTCTTCTCTAGAGGTTGAAAGATATGACGCTACTCATTTTCAGGGTGATAGAAAAGTCATGAATTTTGTGTAGCCTATGAATACATTAAAATATTGTTCAAAAATAGAGGCTACAGCATTCACATTCATGTTTGTGTTTGAACTCTGTAACTCTGCAACACTGCTCACTTTACTTTTGAGGCCTGACAGGCTGTAATGCAGGAATCCCTGAGTTACTACCTTTGCTGGGCTTCACAGTCTCTCTGTCAATCAGGGACTCTGTCACTTTGTAAACCATTACCTCTGACTGCACTGCAACCTTTAGCGATGTTCTTCATGTTAATCACTGCTGCAGTAGCCTTATCTATATGGGTTATATCCTGCCAAGGATTTAACAACCGGCCAGCTTTCAAACCTTCAGGGCACCTTCCACATGCCCAAACTATCAAGTAGCTCAAAACAAGCTGACTAAACCATAGGTTTGGTTGCAAAGCCCTTTAAAGCTTTCTTGCCACTGAAGAATATGCTTCTCTGAGGCATGAGAGGATTGCTGGTTGGCTTCTTCTTTCCTTAGCTAGGCAGATAAGTTCACGTTTGGAGAAAAAATGTCTATTTTCTTATTTTTTACTGATGTGTTATTACTTTCCTTTTCAGGAAAGTTATTTTAAAGTTAGGAGTGGTGTATTTTAATTGATTGTCTAGAGACTGTAACATACTTTTAAATGGAGCACTTGTTTCTGTCAAAAGTAGTGTTAACTAAATGATAAAATATTTTCTGTGAAGAAATTGGGTTTATTTTTCCATTGTGGGGCTGCCATAATGTTTGAAAGTGCTTTGTTACTGGTAGTTTTAATGGCATTGTGTCTTATTTTCCCCAGGATAGAGGAAACATTTTCTGCTTGATCATGGAACATATTCAGTCCCATGGCTGGTCCTTCTTCCAGCCACAAAGAGAAAAAGTTAAGCAAACAGCCTTTGCAACCACAGTGGGCTAGCCATTTACCTCAAGCACAGGTGTGTGACTGTGGTGACTATTTGTTGTACCTCAGACCACTTATCTTTTACCTCAAATCCCACTAGTGTAGAACCTACAGCCACTATGGACGGGGTTAGCCACATCCTTTGTGGCTGTTGGAGGCAAGGTACAGCCACTCTTGTTGGTCCTGGGAGATGAAATAGGAAAGGTTTCCCTGTTCTGTCAGAATGCTGTACCCATCTCTAGGGAAGTAGTGGCTGCCATTGGTAACATAGTTAGCTCCATTTTTCCTGTCAAAAAGAAACAGAAAACCAGGCGTGTATCTACTCCTCTTCAAATTTCTTTGCATAGGAGTAGTTTATTGGGAATGGCTCAAGGTTTTGATTCAGGCAGTTGATCCTTCTTGTAGAGTAGTTTCCAGTAAAAAAAAAAAGGGATGCCTCATTTCCTGAAGAGATTCAAGATTCTGAATCTGAACAGGAAGATGTAGGGAATAGATTCAGGGTTTTGTACTCAGAATTCTGATTCAGACTCAGAGAAGAGCTCAGTTTCTGATTTTCCCTGTGGGGGTTTCTCTTTCTCTGAGACCATTGCTAGAATATCCTGCGTTTTTCAGTGTGAGAACACAGAGGTTTCTTAGTCTCTCAGAAAAATACTATGAGTTGTTACAGAAGGATTTTTCAGAACCCACATCCAATTTCAGCAAAAAATAGAATGCGTAGTCTCAACAAAATTCAGGTAAACAGATATTTAGGAAGAAGTGGCAAGGAGGTTCCAATAAGAAGTCTCAAATCTTCCAAAACCAAGGACACTCCAAGTCTGAATGACTGTTCAAGAGACCTTTTGACCCTCTCCCACCCTTGCCTCATTTTTCTTCCAGAAAGACTGAATCTCTATTTTCAACAAAAAACTCTGCCAATGAATTGTTTTAGACAAATGGGTTCTGAAAATCATTAATCAGGCTTACAGATTGTAATGGGAGAAAATTCCTGTATTCCAGAGAGTCATTCCTCATCCTACAGATTAGTCTTTTTTGTTTTGACCTGTTTTTTGCCGCATGCTGTCTCAAGGAGTGATAGAACTAGTTCCTCCTTTCCAGATAGGGAAGGGGTTTTATTCAAGGATGTTTTTTATACCAAAGAAAGAAAATGTTTTTAGACCACTTCTAGATCTTTCTTTCCTAAATCTGTTTGTGATAGTGCCAAAATTTAAACTGATGTCACTTCACAACCTGTTGCCTCTTCTTCCTCTTTCAAATTTCCTGTTTACATTAAACGTAAAAGATGCTTATCATCACATTCCTATTCATCCAGACTTCATAGCATCATAGGAGGTTACTAGGCTAATGTCCCTGAGGCCCATACAAGCCTAGCCAAGAGTTTATCCCCAAAAAGAAACCTCAGTCAGCACCTGTCACCCCTGTCAATGAGGGACACAGGTGGAACCCCTGGGACAAATTTCTGCTTTCTCATCCACTCATCAAGGTTGCACTTGAGGGTCAGTGAGGTACTCTGTTTGACGTGTATGGGAAATCTATTCCAGAGATGAGGCAGCCTCTGGGAGGAACCCCTGTCTCTCCAGCAGGTTTTGTTGATGTCACATATTAGAGTCATATGTTTTGAGCAGATAATGCGTGAGGAGTTAGACTTATGGATGTTGAGTATCTCTAGTAGGGCAGGGTCCAAGATTGACTTGTAGGCGAGACACAGATCCCCTCTGAGGAATCTGTACAATACCAAGCAGAGTGACAGTGATTTGAGCCTGTCCTCAAAGGACAGGTGTTGGAGACCATGGTTTCTCTTTGTGAAGTATTTCTGTGGCCTTTCTAGTTCATGAGACTTCAGGCATCCCTTAAGATTTTGTGTGTCTGGATCACATTATCAGTTCTCTCCCTTACCCTTTGGACTATCTACTGTACCAAGAGTGTTCAAATAGTGCCTAGCTCCAGTTACAGTTCATTGCAGACTACAGGATATCCATATTTTTCTGCATTTAGATGACTTGTTTATCTTTGCAGAGTTTTTTTCAAAATGTCAGGAATTTCTGTCTTGGGTGCGAGATCTCTTGCACAAGCTGGGATTCCAAGAGAACATTCAAAAGTCTTTGTTGACTCCCTCACACAGGATTATATTCCTGGGATGTTGACTAGACAACTCAGTTCAAACAGCTTTTCTTCCACAAGAAAAAAACAGATTTTTCTTTAGATCTATTTCTAATGTTTTCTGCTCAGACTTCGGTCACTGTGATGGAATACCTAGAATTTTGAGTCTCATGGCATCTAGGATTCTTATGATACCCCTTGCAAGGCTCCATATGAGAAAGATACAGTGGCATCTGAAATCTCTTTGGTCTCAGCATCAACACCCTTTATCTTTTTGGATTCCAATACTGGGGTTTGTCTGAAATCTCCATTCTCCAAAGCATTCAGTAACCAGAGATGTTTCAAACTTTGCTTGGGGAGCACTTTCAGGTGAGATAAAAGTGTACGGGGTGTGGGACATCAAGGGCAGAAGCAGACACATAAATATCAAGGAGATGCTTGCCTTGATCAAGGCACTCAATTCTCTGAACCATCTTTTGTCCTCCAGACTTCTTCAAGTGGTTGCAGACAATAAATACCACAGTCATGTGGTACAACAACAAGCAAAGGAGAACCAGGTCATCCCCCCCCCCTTTGCAGACTAGCCATGTTAGCTTTTAGTGTAGCTTCACAGCACAATCTCACTCTACAGACATCCTACATTCCATCAGAGCAAAACTGTGTGGCAGATAAGCTCAGCAGGACCAGGGCAGACCCTCATGAATGGAAGCTAATCGGGATATACTGGATCCATCTGTGGGAAGTTCCTTGGGTAGACTTCTTTGCCTGCTATCCGAATAATCCACTGGCAAAATTCTGTTCCAGGACTCCATGCAAGAAGGCTTGGAAGACAGACAGATGTCTTTTCTTTTCTTTGGGCAAGAATGTTTCTGTAGGCTTTTACATCCTTTCCACTGATATCCAGGGTACTTTTGAAGATTCAGAAATCATCCCCCAAGATCATTGTGGTGACTCCTTTCTGGCCCAGGCAACCATGGTTCTCTCTTCTTTTGGAAATGCCCAAGGGCAAATACCACAAGTTTCCTCACAGAATGGATCTATTCACACAAGAGCACCCTAACATCAATCATCTTCAACGGATTGCTGGATGATTGGGTCTTAATTGCAGCAGGTACTAATGGGGGCAAGAAAGCCTGTTACTAAAAATCATAGATTAGCAACTAGAAAAGTTTTTTAGAGCAAACAACATACTAGCACCCATTTGAGGCTAGTTTTTCTCTGGTTTTACAATATTTGTGTGAATTACTATCTTATGGCCATTTTTATTCATCTATCAAGTTTCATTTATCAGCATGTCTGCCCATGGATCCTCCTCTTTCAAGGCAGTCGTATGTCAAAATGTTCTTGAAAGGGATTTCACATAAGAAGCTTCCACGTATATCAGTGGCCCCTACTTGAGATATTAATTTTGTGTTAATGAAGCTAACACTTTCTTCATTTGAACCAACTAATCTGGCTGTCTTGAGGTTCCTAACATGAAAAACAGTTTTATTGATTGCTCTGACCTCTGCAAGAAGGGTATCTAAGTTATAAGGTCTTATGGTGAGTCAACCCTACCTCATTTAACACAAGGACACGGTTTCTTTGAGAATTAATCCTTCTTTTCTGTCTAAAATGGCATCCAAGTTTGCTTTAAGCCAAACTATCTATCTCCCTGTTTTCTTTCCTAAACCTAAAAATGAGGGATACAGGATACTCCACACTTTGG
>NC_056740.1:299590030-299595030 GCF_019279795.1 Protopterus annectens
TATGGTCTGTGGTGGTTGCAACCAAATAAATAAACAAACAAATAATATGTATATACTAAAGATCAGTTAAAAAGTGACACATATTTAGATTTTACTTAGCTGTAAAAACTCAGAGACAGTCCATGAGAAATGTGTGTCCTTTAATGTTCAAAGAAGAAAAAAATATTAAAGATTTTATTAAAACAAAGACAGGCAGACACCGCCCACACACACCCATACACACACACACACACACACACACACACACACACACACACACACACACACACACACACACACACACACACACACACACACATCTATACATGCACACGTATACAGTACTCATGGAAATAAAAGTTCAGCTGTCAGTAAAAATGAAACTGTTATTTTGAGCAGTTTCCCAGCTTACTTTGCCTACACATATCTTGTTAGCAACACGCATATGATCATTTGCCAGTGTATTACAGTAGAAATGAAGCTTCAGTGCAAAGTATCATTTTACAGGTGTGATTTAACATGTAGTCCTTATGCCTACGGAGAGATTTAAAGGGTAAAGAATTACAGTGTGTAGAATAGTTTTAAAAGAAAATGGTTTAAAATAATTTTAATAAAATGTATGGAATGGTCTACTTGAATTAAATTGATATGGATGCTTAAATGCAGGGTTGGGCACAGTGAAATGCATAGCTTTCAAGAAAGTTGTACTAATTGGAAACTTGGTTAGAACTCCATAGTAAGCATATGCAAATGTAGTATTATAGCACAGTATATGATCCATCACCTGCCAAAGAACCAATTAATCAGCAATTTCATTGAGTTTTAACAGTATTATCCAGTTACTCTTTGGTATTAATGTAGGCTGGAAAACGTAAACACATCTGGATGAAGACATACCTCTCGACTGTACAGATTTTGCAGAATGTCCAGATTTTTGCCTCATATTTTTGGTGTGTTCCTCCTAAAATCTGTACCTTTCTGGCAAGTAGCTGAGGATTGAAGTAATTAAATAATGACAAACCTTTGAGTTTAAGACTCCACTTCCTTCAGAAAATTCATGCTAATGCAAAACCTACTATTCTATCAACTTTCTAAGTTTGTAAGAGCAATATTTAAAATCTGTCCCTATTTGTCCCCCCATCATTTTAGGCTTTGTCCAGATTTTTTGCTCTAAGAGGTTGAGAGGTATGGATGAAGGGCCTGCTCCAATGGCAAAGAAGAATACCCCCAGTGACCTACTTCCGATTAGTGGCCTGAGCACCTGTTGGAGGTGGCATGGTGGAAAAGAGGAATGACATGGTTTTGTAAATGCACTTCTCTGCAGTGCAGTGTGGGAGCATATGCCCAAGTTGCACATTCCTGTGGTTAAATCTCAAGAGGAGAATGGAGACCCCATGGGAGTGCTGGCTTTAAGGGGGTCAGGAATGTTCTGTAGGGATATGTTATACAGGGAAGCTAGTGGCACTCCCTCACTAACATCTACTGAATGCCATACCCCGGCCATGTTACTGAACATAACTGAGAAGTTAGGACTACATAAAGAAATGTAAACAACCCCCAATGACTAATAACTGCCTCTCAGTCAACTCTGTACGAGATGTATGGAAAGTAAATGGGACAGTTGAAAGAGAGAGAGAGAGAGAGAGAGAGAGAGAGACAAGATCTAATGGGCAGAAACCAGTGGGGTCACATATATGTATGTATGGGTCTTCTTCAGATAATCAAAAATCCGAAACACCAAAGATGAATAGGCCAAGATGACAATCATGAAAAGGAAAATGCTGAACAGCATAAGTATTCCCAAGGGCAAGTAAACACTTACCCAATGTGGGGAATTATGCCCTTTTCCCCACTGTAGTGTGATCCCAGAGTTGATATATATTTAGGAGGGAGTCGGGGTGCAGCCCCCACCTAGGTGAGTTTTAGATAGTAAAACAAGCAGATGTATTAGAAAAAATCAATTTTATTTCTGCCAAATACTTAAAGGACATCCAATAATGCATAAAAACACATCCAATGACTAGTGCTTCTGTTTCTGACTATTCAGAGACTTTATCAAGATGAATGCTGACCAGAGAAGCACCATTTAAATAACATACCCCTTATCAAATCTAACCAATAGCAAGAACCAAACCAATTTAAAGGCAACAATAGTTGCATTAAAATACTATACGATGATATCATAGCAGCACTGGTAAACAACTAAAAAAAAATATATATATATATATATATATATATATAATATATAGATATATATATTATATTATTATCCTTACAAAACAGATCTAAATGCCCATATCCACTGAAACCTATAAAAATCAATAAATGAAAATGTAATTGCATTCAATAAAGATTATATATTATTTATATTAATATTAAAATACTAAAATAAATAAATAGATCAAAATTCATGTAAGCGCATTATAAAATTCATATAAGTAAATAAAATCAGTGGAATATCTGTTACCCTTAAATGTAACTTGTTACCTTTCAAGTGCTTTTAGTTTCAAATAACACACTATAGAAAAGAGGTCATTTAAGCCCAGCCATTGCATGACATTAGTTCTTAACTGCATAAGGCTTCCAGTTTTTCCAGTTGTAGAAACCATGGGCCACCTCTTGGATCCATTTGTAAAAAATCAATAATTATAAACCTAAAAGACTTACCCTCAAACTCATTACAGTGTTTGGCCAGTGCATTACTATCTCTATTTTGCCTAATGTCTCTCAGGTGCTCATAAATACGGCATCTCAGTTTCCTCTCGGTCTTCCCTATATAAAAACAGGAACATGCTGTACATAGAGCACCATACACTACTTTATCTGTCTGGCATGAACCCTTCCTGGCCAGCCATACTGGTACCCCATTAATGTTAAAGGACGATTCCTCTAAAATATGGCAACAGTAATCACAGGCCCCAGATTTACTCATGGACCCTACATGTTTTCCCCTACCCCCAGGCTTCCAACATCTTTTTAAGACAACTCCTTTCCTGTATACAGTAACAGGTCTCTCACTGATACTTTGCCTTAAAACATTGCAAGAGGACAAAATCACCCGATTCTTTTGTAAAATATCAGCAATTTCTCTACTATCTACATCGTATGTGGTGATAAAAGCTGATTGGACGTTATTACTTCCACTCTTCTGTGGGTCATGTGCCCCGTTACAATTCAAACTCATATTTAACAACTGGGGATTACCCTCACTTCCGCTAGTCAGACTATTGTCCCCCTGACCATCTTCTTGAGACAGGATAGCCTTGAAGTGGCCCCTTTCTCTTTTATTTATCACCTCCAACATCACCTCATTAACCAACCCAGAAGGGTACCCCACTCTTCAAAAACATGAAAGCAATTACATTTATAATTTATTGATTTTTATAGGTTTCAATGGATATGGGCATTGAGATTTGTTTTGTAAGGATAATATATATATATATATATATATATATATATATATATATATATATATATATATATATACATACATTTTTTTAGTTGTTTACCAGTGCTGCTATGATATCATCGTATAGTATTTTAATGCAACTATTGCTGCCTTTAAACTGGTTTGGTTCTTGTTACTGGTTGGATTTGATAAGGGGTGTGTTGTTTAAATGGTGCTTCCCTGGTCACCATACATCTTGATAAGTCTCTGAATAAGCAAACAGAAAGGGCACAAGCAGAGTAAGGGGCCACAATGGATGCTGTGACACAAATTCTGTTTGCCTGGTGTGACTATTTGTACTTTTGCTAAAGTCTCTGAATAGTCAGAGATGAAAGCGCTAGTCATTGGATGTGTTTGTATGCATTATTGAATGTCCTTTAAGTGTTTGATGGAAATAAAATTGATTTTTACTAATACATCTGCTTGTTTGAGTGTTCCTGAATCCGGAGCCTTTGTCTTATATTTAGTTTTTCAGTTGGATACTTTTCTACGTGAGGCATTGTTTATAACTGTAGTGTTGAGCAAGTGTTTACTTGCCCTGGGAATTCTTACGCTTTCGCATTTTAATTTTTTGTGATTCTCATCTCAGCCTTTTCATCTTATGCATTTCAGATTCAGATTTTGATTATTCAAAGTAGATCCATATATATATATATATATATATGTAGGACCGCTACAGAATCCTGAAAGCCCAAAATCCTGAAAGACCAAAATCCTGAAGACCAAAATTCTGAGACCAAAATCTCGAAAGTTCAAATACTGAAAATACACAGGATACCAAAACTTACTATATTCCAGCACAAGTACATACAGAAACAAATAAAAGACAAACCATATTACTCTTCTTCAACCAACATGGGCAACCGGTGTTCCACACCAGATGTCAGTTCCTCATTGGTTAGATATGACAACAAGCTAATCACCCTAGACATCCACATCCCACCCCCACCCCCATTTAGGGAAACCACCGTAAAAAACTTCTCCAAAGACAACTTCACACTTCTTAAGACAGAAGTGGCAAACTTCATGACACTCATGCAGACGGACAACAGAGGTACGACTGCTGAATCCTACACAAATGCACTTTATAAGCACTTACACAAGTGCATGGATCATGCTATCCCTAATAGAACCAAGATGCTATCCTCCAAAAAAGGAAGCCAATCTGGTGGTCCTCTGCCATAAACAAACTCTACAACAGAAGAAAGAAACTGTTGCAAAAAAGAGTAAAATACCATGACTGGAGGAACTCCCTGGTCAACCTCAGTAAGAAGCTGAGATCCCTCATAAAATCCTCCAAAGCTAGTTACAAAAACAAAATTGCCACTGACTCTAAAGACAACCACAAAGCATTCTATAGCTATGTGAAGAATCTCAATGGCAACACTCAGATCTGCTCTGAGTTACAGCACAATGGCACTAAATATACAGAACCAACTGATATTGCCAACATCCTGGCAGATAGGTTCAGTGCTAACTTTACACCCCTCTCACCCCCTAGAGGGCCCATCTCTATACCAGAAGAATGCAAAGTTCCTGTAATCATGGCTGCACAGGTAAAAAACACACTCTC